>NW_024609721.1:290000-332500 GCF_018296145.1 Oncorhynchus tshawytscha
CCCAACCAGAATGATAAGTAAATACAAGGCCTGGCCCAACTACAGAATGATAAGTAAATACAAGGCCTGGCCCAACTACAGAATGATAAGTAAATACAAGGCCTGGCCCAACTACAGAATGATAAGTAAATACAAGGCCTGGCCCAACTACAGAATGATAAGTAAATACAAGGCCTGGCCCAACTACAGAATGATAAGTAAATACAAGGCCTGGCCCAACTACAGAATGATAAGTAAATACAAGGCCTGGCCCAACTACAGAATGATAAGTAAATACAAGGCCTGGCCCAACTACAGAATGATAAGTAAATACAAGGCCTGGCCCAACTACAGAATGATAAGTAAATACAAGGCCTGGCCTGGCCCAACTACAGAATGATAAGTAAATACAAGGCCTGGCCCAACTACAGAATGATAAGTAAATACAAGGCCTGGCCCAACTACAGAATGATAAGTAAATACAAGGCCTGGCCCAACTACAGAATGATAAGTAAATACAAGGCCTGGCCCAACTACAGAATGATAAGTAAATACAAGGCCTGGCCCAACTACAGAATGATAAGTAAATACAAGGCCTGGCCCAACTACAGAATGATAAGTAAATACAAGGCCTGGCCCCTACAAGGCCCTAACTACAGAATGATAAGTAAATACAAGGCCTGGCCCAACTACAGAATGATAAGTAAATACAAGGCCTGGCCCAACTACAGAATGATAAGTAAAGAATGATACAGAATGAAATACAAGGCCTGGCCCAACTACAGAAATGTAAATAAGTAAATACAAGGCCTGGCCCAACTACTACAGCCCAACTACAGAATGATAAGTAAATACAAGGCCTGGCCCAACTACAGAGACAGTATGATACGTTATTATAAGGCCTTGTCCATTTTCTCAAAAGTGAGGTTACAAGTTGATCAACTTTCAAAGCAGAATTACTTTCCCTTTGTTCCTCAAATGCAGTGTATTATATACCATGCTTGGTCCTTATACAAAATAAGTTATTACAAGGCCTAGTCCAACTACATGATAAGAAGTTAATGATATCTATGTTTACAGAAGCCTGGAAGCTGTCTTGGTTGTGCACACACACAAGCATGCACACACATTCAGTCAGAGGGGTCACCTTAATTATGTAGTTGGTGGAGTTCTTGTCATCTGGGGCGATGTATAATCGAATCAGAACACTCTTGCTGTGTTGGTTCCTAATCTGAGCCAATGTCTGCAGCAGGTCCCATCGTCCTGGTGACCAGAGCCACTCCCCCCCAAGCCCCTCCCCCAGGACGGGCCAGTGGAACTCAGGCTGCTGTAAAAGCTTCAACAGAGGACCACTGTCCACTTTCTCCAATATAGCTACACACAGACACACACACAAACACACACTTTGTACCACTATAGCACTTGATGCTTTTCATGTAACCTCAGCGGTTGTGGTTGTAGGTTACCTTCGTCCATACAGGAGCGGTAGAAGACCTTGGCCTTCCTGACAGCTTCTATCTCATCTGAGTCTGATGGAGCCTCCAGCAAATCTACAACTCAGACAACATTTAGAGGTGGGGGAGTGTAGTCAGGATATGAGAGTGTGTATGGGCTCATCTCTCTCTCTCTCTCTCGCTCTCTCTCTCACCCTTGAGTATGATATCAACATGTTGGCGTAACCAGGGGTAGACGCCGTAAGAAGAGGAATCTTCAGGAATAGGGTTGTCTCTCAGCCAGCTACCACAGGAGAACCCATAGAAGTCGTCACAGGGAGACACAGCCCGGTCCATCTTACTGAGGATAGAACCAGCTACACACACATTACAAGTTGATTGCAACATTCTACATGCAACAATTTCCTGTAAGGTGGGTGGGGCATACCTGCTTCAATACATTCTGGAGTTAAGCAGAAGACATCCTGATTGGCTCTCTGGGAAACTGAGGAAAAGGATGAGACCTGATAAAGATTACAACATACCCCCCAAACCCACATACAATCATAAACAGACATATACGGTATGTCCTGAAACAATCCCACTACCACCTGACCTCTCTCTCACTCTTTGCCTGTATGGTGTCCCTCTGACCTAAAAAGGAATCCCCCACCCCCACAGACATTCACGCAGTCATCAGCTGTTTACGGTTTGAGTGTCATGGAGAAAGCTGACTCCATTTCAATAGCACATATGCCAAACAGCTTACACGCACACGCGCACGCACACACACACACACACGCACGCACACACACACACACACACACACGCACGCACGCACACACGTTAAAAAGAACCAAAGTAAATAAAATAGCCATTGTCACTTGATGACCAAAGACAGGAGTGTGTGTACTGTATCTACAGAAACATCATTAAAACAACATTTCACCACAAAAATGTTGGCTTCATACAATAACAAGGACATAATAGTTACTACTTCTACCCCACCCTCAGCAACACACGCCTCAACCACTCCAGTTACTGCAACACCAGCTTTTTCAAGACTAAACTCACTCAGGGAAAGAGGTTGTGTGTGTAACTCTGTGTAAAACAGTAGTGAGTCTACTCACCCAGTATGACAGCAAGCAGCAGAGCGATGCAGAAACACACACATGCGGCCAGCGCAGCCTTTAGGACACGGCTGTTTCCTTGTTCTGGTTTAGAAACACACACACCTAGAGGCTCCATCTCCATGTCTCCAATCAAAACAGACGCTCACACTACCTCACTTTCAGCCACCTCTTTGGTCTCCAAATCTATCTCTCTCCCTCCTGCCCTGTGTCTCTCTCCCTCCTTCCCTCTCTGTCTCTCCCTCCTTCCCTCTCTGTGTCTCTCTCCCTCCTTCCCTCTCTGTGTCTCTCCCTCCTTCCCTCTCTGTGTCTCTCCCTCCTTCCCTCTCCCTCCTCCTTCCCCTCTGTGTCTCTCCCTCTTCCTCTCCTTCCCCCTCCCTCTGTGTGTCTCTCTCCCTCCTTCCCTCTATGTCTCTCCCTCCTTCCCTCTCTGTGTCTCTCCCTCCTTCCCTGTGTCTCTCTCCCTCCTTCCCTCTCTGTGGCTCTCTCCCTCCTTCCCTCTATGTCGGTCTCCGTATGTCTCTCCCTTCCTCCCTCTCGCTCTGTGTATGTCTCTCTCCCTCCCTCTCTGTCTCTCTCCCTCCCTCTCTGTGTCTTTCTCCCTCCTTCCCTTTGTGTCGGTCTCTGTATGTCTCTCTCTTTCTCCCTCCCTCTCTCTGTCTCTCTCCTTCCCTCTTGCTCTGTGTATGTGTCCGTATGTCTCTCTCTCCCACCCTCTCACTATGTCGGCCTCCGTCTCTCTCTCCGTATCTCTCTCTCTCTAGCCATAATCCTCTCCAAACTGTGGTTCAACCTACTTCTGTCTGACTCTCGTGCTCAAAGTTGACTCCCCCTCCCTCCCCCTGTCTCCTCCCTCTCTTTATCTTTCCCACGTTTCCCCTCCCTATATGCTACCCTCAGATACTTACAAGAGACAGCTCAATTACCTTCTGCTGGAACCATGTGGAGAGTTACAAACCTTCTGCTGGAACCATGTGGAGAGTTACAAACCTTCTGCTGGAACCATGTGGAGAGTTACAAACAAACCTTCTGCTGGAACCATGGAACAAAGTCATGTGGAGAGTTACAAACCTTCTGCTGGAACCATGGACAGTCTGTGTGTGGGACAGTCTGTGTGTGGGACAGAGGGAAAGAGCGAGAAAGTAGCCAAACTGACTTGCACTAGTTAGACAAACATGTTGCTGTCATAGGTCCTATCATACCATCTGGTAGTATCTTTCTTGACTGCATCAAATCATTGTAGAGACGCTAGCTAGCTTCAGTAGCCAGCTAGCTACAGTAGTCAGTTAGCTATAGTAATCAGCTAGCTAATGTAGCACAGCTAATTGAGGCAATTTAGCTGCGCTCCCATACTTGTCTATAACAATTCCATTCAGGGCTGCCAGAAAATGTGTGGTGAGGCGGCATCAGCACTTTCCAATCCCATGTTTGATTTAGTTTACGCAAAATGTTAAAATGATGAGTAAAGAGCTGTTTTGTACACCGATTTGCCAGAAGATTTGTCAACTCGCACACAATATCTCTGCCCTTCACATCGTAGTGCTGAAGGCTCTTGTCTTGACCAATCATCAGTGTCCGGACCAATCAGATTCAAGGAAATCACAGGTCATGCGTGCGGGCACAACGCATCAAAGCGTCCTCTCCACTTTCCTCAGGTATTTATTCAGCAAACGTGATAAGGCATCACTCCCGACAGACAAAAGCAAAAACTCTTCCATAAATGTATTAGCCTACAGTATATTCATAAACACCAGCCATCTGACATGCTGGATGACATGGAAACAAGCAAATTGTTCAGTCAACTGCTACTAAGAACAGCAGCTGCTACATGGAATAGAGCAGGCTATTCTATGTCCCTCTAGCCAGGGTAAACCAAATCGGTAACGTGTATTTATAGCCCATTTGTGAGAAAATGTGAATGAGATCAAATTTGGTCATTTCTTCAAACTTGGGCTGTCTAGGCTACCTAGACCTTTTCAATCCTAAATGATTAACTGAAATGAATCAATAAACACAAAAGCAGACCGAGTTCATGTTTAATTAAGCCTACAGTTGCATAGGGCATGACTACACAATACAATCCTGTATAAAGCAAGATCAGCCCTGTGAGTTTTATTGTCCAATCATGTTGCTTTCTCTGTGTATAGGAAACTCCCCTAGTCCGTCTATAAAAAATAATTCATATGAACAAGTACAAAGTTGTTGCAGTTTGACAGGCTTTTCATCCTCCCTAAGGCCAAGAGTTGTTTTTACACCATGTGACCTGATTATAAAAACTCTGGTCCCATCACTGCTCACACAATCGCATAGCTAACTAAAAAGCAAACCTTTGATTCCTCTCTGATAGGACAACACTGGATTCCACATGTCTTCTTTTTAACCACTCACAGGGGAAAAATACTTAAAATAGCTTTGGCATTCCTCCATGTCTGACAGGAAGAACACAACTCCTCTAGATCCAGTATTCAATATGTCTGACAGGAAGAACACAACTCCTCTAGATCCAGTATTCAATATGTCTGACAGGAAGAACACAACTCCTCTAGATCCAGTATTCAATATGTCTGACAGGAAGAACACAACTCCTCTAGATCCAGTATTCAATATGTCTGACAGGAAGAACACAACTCCTCTAGATCCAGTATTCAATATGTCTGACAGGAAGAACACAACTCCTCTAGATCCAGTATTCAATATGTCTGACAGGAAGAACACAACTCCTCTAGATCCAGTATTCAATGTCTGAAGGCTGTTCACTACTGGAGAGGCCAAGTGGTCGATATAGGTCAAATAGAGACAATTAGACATACTGTACACTTCTGCATTTCTGTTCTCTGTCTTCCTTCAGTGTCTGTGTGTCTTCCTTCAGTGAGTGTGTCTGTCTTCCTTCAGTGTCTGTCTGTCTTCCTTCAGTGAGTGTGTCTGTCTTCCTTCAGTGAGTGTGTCTGTCTTCCTTCAGTGAGTGTGTCTGTCTTCCTTCAGTGAGTGTGTCTGTCTTCCTTCAGTGTCTGTGTGTCTTCCTTCAGTCTGTGTGTCTTCCTTCAGTGTCTGTGTGTCTGTCTTCCTTCAGTGTCTGTGTGTCTTCCTTCAGTGTCTGTGTGTCTTCCTTCAGTGAGTGTGTCTGTCTTCCTTCAGTGTCTGTCTGTCTTCCTTCAGTGAGTGTGTTTGTGTGTAGCATCATAGAGAAACATGGTATTAGCAAATCATATTAACATGACATCTCCCTGTGTTTGCATGTATTTTTTTATTTCTTGTTCTGGACACTGGGATGTTCTGGTCTCAAACGTAATCAGATCTGAAAAGACAGACCAGAGTGGTGTAGCCTTAGGATAGAGGTGACTGGTCTAACCATCGACAGACACTAACAGTACAAACACAATACAGAAGGGACCATGATGTTTCTGCATGAGGGCGGCAGGTAGTTCAGCAGTTAAAAACGCTGGGCCAGTATCCTTAAAAAGACACGACTTCCCTTGCAACTAAAACCACTCATCAAAAACACCTTCAGTTGTTCAGAACACAGAGAACTCTTTCACCCCTCCCTCCCATGTTTATACAAACCTCTATCCAGCCTGTCATTACTCTGAAGGAAATACACCATCCCCCTACACACTTCACTGTCTGAAACACAGACATACACTACTAGATGTGTGTTATCATGACAAAGTTAAACACACAGACTGGAGACAGACACGCATCTCTGTGGTTAGACAGAAATAGAATCAGTATTTACTGACATTTGTCTGTGGGATACACACCCCAGTAAATTACACTATCACCTACTTAGAAACACACACATGTAGGAATATGAAGAACTGAAAATTCCAGTGAGATTATTCCTCTTTATTTCACAGAGAGATGGGGAGAGAGCAATATATTTTAAACGTCTTTCTTTTGCAACTTCTATGAGTGTAATGTTTACTGTTCATTTGTATTGTTTATTATCCATTTCACTTGCTTGGCGATGTAAACATATGTTCCCCATGCCAATAAAGCCCTCGAATTAAATTAAATTGAGAGACAGACAGACAGAAAGAGGTGGGACAAATAGATAAAAACAACAATGTATCATGAAATCCCTAGAAAACAGAAACACATACCTCCTCACAGCGCGTGTGACGCGACACACCCACACACACACACACATTCCAGAGAGTAGAGAAGGTGCAGCTGAACACAAAATTTCCCCAGCATCCCTTAGTCACCATGTGCACCGCAGTGCCTGATGGGAACTGGAGTCTTTCTCTCAGAGAGGAGCAGGAAGAGACCCACAATGCCTTTGTGCGGAGGCACGGCACAGCACCCCGGGAGATAGTCTCTTGGCGTTGGTTGCCATGGAGGCGTTGGTGGTGGTTTGTAGTCATAGTTACCGTTACCGGGCAGTAACCATCCACAGCCCCAGCGCTACATTAGCAGCCAGCAGAGCACTTCCTCCCAGCAACAGGAAAAAGCCAATCAGCTCCCGGTGCTGCCGATCTGTAACCACAGTGACCAGCGTGGCCTCCAGCAGAGCGGAGAGCATCCATTGGCCGTCGAGAGCGAAGCATGGAACAGAGTTGACCACGGCTAACGCTCCAGACAGGGACACAACGTATCTGATAAACACTGGGTTAAGATATCTACAGGACAGATAGACAGTACACACACTGGGTTAAGATATATACAGTACATATACACACACTACACAAATTGCAAACCTTTCTAGCTACCTAGTGTCCTGGAGGAGGCTTGTGGTCAACCCTAACAGGTTGCTAGCTAGTTAGCATGGGGTTGCTAGGTTTTTTGTACATGTTTCCGGCATCTTTTCATATGCCCGAAAAGAGCTTCTGTACATCAGAACAGCAATCACTAACCTCCATTTGGTTGAGGTTTTCTACTTCAATGAGTCAGGGGTGAAGTACAGTGCCTTGCAAAAGTATTCATCCTCTTTGGCATTTTTCCTATTTTGATGCATTACAACCTGTAATTTAAATGGATTTTTATTTGGATTTCATGTGATGGACATAGACAAAATAGTCCAAATTGGTGGAGTGAAAAAAATTACTTGATTATAAAATATAAAACAAAATTGAAAAGCGGTGCGTGCATATGTATTCACCCCCTTTGCTATGAAGCCCCTAAATAAAATCTAGTGCAACCAATTACCTTCAGAAATCACATAATTAGTTAAATAAGGTCCACCTGTGAGCAATCTAAGTGTCACATGATCTCAGTATATACACACCTGTTCCGAAAGGCCCCAGAGTCTGCAACACAACCAAGCAAGTGGCACCATGAAGACCAAGGAGCTTTCCAAACAGTTTAGGGACAAAGTTGTGGAGAAGTACAGATCAGGGTTGGGTTAAAAAAAAAAATCTGAAACTTTGAACATCCCACTGAGCACCATTAAATCCATTAATATAAAATGGAAAGAATATGGCTCCACAACAAACCTGCCAAGAGAGGGCTGCCCACCAAATCTCACGGACCAGGCAAGGAGGGAATTAATCAGAGGCAACAAAGAGACCAAAGATAACCCTAAAGGAGCTGCAAAGCTCCACAGTGGAGATTGGAGTATCTGTCCATAAGACCACGTTAACCTCTCTTGGGTAGGGGGCAGTATTTTCACATCCAGAAGAAAAGCGTGCCCAAAGTAAACTGCCTGGTACTCAGACCCAGAAGCTAGGATATGCATATAATTGGTAGATTTGGATAGAAAACACTAAAGTTTCTAAAACTGTTAAAATGGTTTGTGAGTATAACAGAACTGATATGGCAGGTGAAACCCAGAGGACAAACCATCCCCAAAAAAACAAAAATTTCAGCCTACCACTGTTTTCAATGGCTGTCACTTTTATTACAAGGCAAAATCCTCCCAGATTGCAGTTCCTAGGGCTTCCACTAGATGTCAACTGTCTTTAGAAAGAGTTTCATGCTGGTTTTTGGAAAAATGAGCCAGAAATTGTGGCTTTTCTAGGTGGCTCCCATTTTGGCTGTAGTGTTTTCCAAGCATGTGGAAGAGAGCGCGTTCTTTGGTATTTTTCTCCGGTAAAGACAATAACCATTCTCTGTCTTAAATTTGATCATTTATTTATTTATTATTATTAGGGTACCTAAGGTTTGATTATAAACATTGTTTGACTTGTTTGGAAAAGTTTATTAATAACGTTTGGGATTCATTTGGTATGCATTTTGACGGAGGGAAACTGGGTGGATTATTGACTGAAGTGTGCCAGCTAAACTGAGTTTTTATGGATATAAAGAAGGCCATTATCGAACAAAAGGTATCTGGGACCTTTTGGAGTGCAAACAGAAGAACATTATTAAAAGGTATTTATTATATTGCAATTTCTGACTTTCGTGGCACACCTGCCTGGTTGAAATATGTTTTTCATGCTTTTGTATGCGGGGCGCTGTCCTCAGATAATCGCATGGTGTGCTTTCGCTGTAGAGCCTTTTTGAAATCTGACACGGCGGCTGGATTAACAAGAGGTTAAGCTTTATTTTGATGCATTCCACTCGTGATTTTATGAAAGTTAAATATGTATAATTCTGTAGTTTGAATTTCGCGCTCTGCAATTTCACCGGATGTTGGCCAGGTGGGACGCTACCATTCCACCTGCTCATAAGAAGTTAAGTCGTACACTCCACAGAGCTGGGAGGGAAATTCTTGAGGGAAACCTGTTTCAGTCTTCCAGAGATTTGAGACTGGGACTGAGGCTGGGCCGGAGTTTCACCTTCCAGCAGGACAATGACCCTAAGCATACTGCTAAAGAAATACTCTAGTGGTTTAAGGGAAACATTTAAATGTCTTGGAATGGCCTAGTCAAAGCCCAGACCTCAAACCAATTGAGAATTTGTGATAAAGATAAAAGATAAAAAAAGATTAAAGATAACTGTACACCAGCAGAACCCATCTGGCTTGAAGGAGCTGGAGCAGTTTTGCCTTGAAGAATGGACAAAAATCCCAGTGGCTAGATGTGCCAAGCTTACAGAGACATACCCCAAGAGACTTGCAAATGTAATTGCTTCAAAAGGTGGCTCTAAAAAGTATTGACTTTTCTTTGTTTTTTTGTGTTATTTCACAATAAAAAGTATTTTGCATCTTCAAAGTGGTAGGCATGTTGTGTAAATAAAATGATACAACCCCCCAAAAAAAAATCAACTTTAATTCCAGGCAACAAAATAGGAAAAATGCCAAGGGGGTGAATACTTTCGCACGCCACTGTACATACTGCCTATCCTGGACCAGACCCAAATCCACGACACTCGAAAAAGGAAGAGGCAGCGTTATAGAGGCAGGCGTGCGGGATACCTGACGAAACTACATTGGCGAGCAGATAAACCACCTCTACCCTCAGTTCTATTGGCGAATGTGCAATCACTGGAGAATAAACTGGATGAGCTCCCTTCAAGACTATTTACCAAGAGCTATTTACCACCACAAACCGATGCTGGCACTAAAACCACACTCAACAAGCTGTATAAGGCCATAGGCAAACAAGAAAATGCTCACACAGAGGCAGCACTCCTAGTGTCCGGAGATTTTAATGCAGGAAAGGTAAAATGGATTTCAGTTAACTTCCACCAGCATGTCAGCTGTGCAACTAAAAGTGAAAAAAAACTCGATCACATTTACTCCACACACAGAGACGCATACAACGCTCTCCCTCTCCCTCCATTTGGCAAATCTGACCATAACTCTATCCTCCTGATTCCTGCTTATAGGTAAAAACTCAACCAGGAAGAACCAGTGACGTGCTCAATACAGAAGTGGTCCGATGAAGCGGATGCTAAGCTACAAGACTGTAGCTATCACAGATTGGAGTATGTTACGGGATTCATCTGACGCCATTGGAGTTTACCACATCAATCACCGGCTTCATGAATAAGTGCATCGACGAGGTCGTCCCCACAGTGACCAGTACAGTGCATTCGGAAAGTAATCAGACCCCTTACCTTTTCCAGATTTTGTTTAATTACAGCCTTATTCTAAAATTGATTAAAACGTCCGTCCCCCCCTCAATCTACACACAATACCCCATAATGATAAAGCAAAAACAATTTTTGCAAATTAATTAAAACTGGAAATGTCACATTTACATAAGTATTCAGACTTTCTCTCAGTACTTTGTTAAAGCACCTTTGGCAGGAATTACAGCCTCGAGTCTTCTTGGGTATGACGCTACATGCTTGGCACACATGTACGGGGGAGTTTCTCCCATTCTTCTCTGCAGATCCTCTCAAGTTTTGTCAGGTTGGATGGGGAGCATCGCTGCATAGCTATTTTCAGGTCTCTCCGGAAGCATGGTGGTGGCCGGGCGACTCAAGGACATTCAGAGACTTGTCCCGAAGCCACTCTTGATTTGTCTTGGCTGCGTGCTTAGGGTTGTTGTCCTGTTGGAAGGTGAACCTTGGCCCAGTCTGAGCTCTCTGGAGAAGGTTTTCATCAAGGATCTCTCTCTCTCTGTACTTTCCTACATTCATCTTTCCCTCGATCCTGACTAGTCTCCCAGTCCCTGCCACAAAACATCCACCACCATGCTTCACCGTAAGGATGGTGCCAGGTTTCCTCCAGACGTGACATGGCAATCAGGCCAAAGAGCTCAATCATAGTTTCATCAGACCAGATAATCTTGTTTCTCATGGTCTGAGAGTCCTTTGTGCCTTAATGTCATGTGCATTTGAATGAGCAGTGGCTTCCGTCTGACCATTCTACCATAAAGGCCTGATTGGCGGAGTGCTGCAGAGATGGGAGAACCTTCCAGGAGGACAACCATCTCCACAGAGGAACTCTGGAGCTCTGTCAGAGTGACCATCAGGTTCTTGGTCACCTACCTGACAAGGCCCTTCTTCCTTGATTGCTCCATTTGGCCGGGTGGCCAGCACTAGGAAGAGTCTTGGTGGTTCTAAACTTCTTCCATTTAAGAATGATGGATGCAACGGTGTTCTTCAGGACCTTCAATGACACAATCCTGTCTAGGAGCTCTATGGACAACTCCATCGACCTCATACTTTGGGTTTTGCTCTGACTTGACAGTGCAACTGAGGGACCTTATATAGACAGGTCTTTCCAAATCATGTTCAATCAACTGAATTTACCACAGGTGGTGTCGTGGAAAAAAACATAACGAAGACCTGGCCATTGGCTTCTTTATTTTTGCCCTACGTTTTATCACACACAACTCACCTGTGAATATTGGTAAAGTGGTCTTAATACCATTTTTGATTTATTGTGTGGGGTCTTTTTAATTTGTTTGTAAACCAGGTAAGCAGAATTACGGAAATATTTGAAAGGTTTGAAATGAGTTTGGAACAGGGAAAGGAAATACTTAATGGGGTTGAATGACCTCTGTTCTGACTTCCTGGTGAGGCCTGAACACACGCACTAGAAAGACTGAAGACATTGGGTGACATTTAAATGGGCTATGTAAACACTAATAATTAGGAAGAAGTTCATAAATTAGCAATAGTCCTGTGTGTGATTCAGAACACGAGAAGGAGTGAAACTGCTGCCCTGAATGAGGGACACCGGTCTTTAGTCTATTTTACCATTACCTTATGGGATACAATTATTTCCTTATGTTGTTGTCATTCTAAATTTCATTTGTTATTGTTATCTGTTTTTCGTATATATTTTAATCTCACTTTCCATCTACTTACTTTCCAGCAACCCGCCTCACCCAATGTGGTACGGATCTGCTATTTTTCTATACCTTATAACTGGAACCTCCACCAGAAGCTAGCCAGCAAACTAGTTACTAGCTAAAAGTCATTGTTTGCCACTGCTAGCGGTCTTCACCTTTAGCTCGGACACTAGCCAGCTTTAGCTTGGCTAGTCTGCAAAGGCGCAATATCAACCCAGAGCATATCTGCTTTTCTCCATCACATCCCCGGATTCCTGCCACAAGCTCTGCACCATTACATCGCAGCTAGCTAGCTGCAACCGAGTGGCTACTGTTGGCTAATGCCTCTGTCCCGAAGCAAGCAACAGTTAGCCTTGAGCTAGCCTCGAGCTAGGCCCATCTCCCGGTCAGCCAACGGAGTATACCAGCTAATTTTTAGGCTACAATACCTCTTTTGCCAATTGGCCTGGGCCCTTTATTGTCGACACGGAGCCCCGCCGATCCATCACGACTGGTCTGTCAACGTAATCGCCTGATGTGGTTTCAACAGGCTTTTCCGTTGCGATGTCACTGAAGACCCATCTGCTAGCCATGGCCCGCTAGCTTTCTGAATGCCGTGTCTCCCGCTCGCCCAGCATAGTAGCGACTACTGAACGGCTCTCTGACTCACCTATTGCTGCTCATTGGACCCTATGATCACTCGGCTACACAGCTGATGCCTGCTGGTCTGTTCATTAACACTGTACCTCCTTTTGTTTATCTGTCAGCCCCAGCCTCGAGCTCAGGTCTTGTATGTACCTAACTGACCCACTCTGCCCATTCATCGCCATTTACCCGTTGTGGTCTTAGCTTTCCCGAACAACGCTCGTGATTGTTTTATGCCTATCTCTAATGTCAATATGCTTTGTCTACTGCTGTTTTGGTTAGTTATTATTGTTTTATTTCACTGTAGAGCCCCCAATCCTGCACAACATGCCTTAGATAGCTCTTTTGTCCGCCTCCCACACATGCAGAGACCTCACCTGCCTTAACAGGTGCCTCCAGAGACGCAACCTCTCTCATCGTCACTCAATGCCTAGGTTTACCTCCACAGTACTCACATCCTACCATACCCTTGTCTGTACATTATGCCCTAAATCTATTCTACCACGCCCAGAAATCTGCTCAGTTTATTCTCTGTTCTATTACTAGCCTGTTCAACCTCTTTCGTATCATCTGAGATCCCTAAAGATTGGAAAGCTGCAACAGTCATCCCCCTCTTCAAAGGGGGAGATACTCTAGACCCAAACTGTTACAGACCTATATCCATCCTGCCCTGCCTCTCTAAAGTCTTCGAAAGCCAAGTTAACAAACAGATCACCGACCCTTTAAAATCCCACCATACCTTCTCCGCTATGCAATCTGGTTTCTGAGCTGGTCATGGGTGCACCTCAGGTCCAAAACGATATAACTGCCATTGATAAAAGACCATACTGTGCAGCTGTCTTCATCGACCTGGCCAAAGCTTTTGACTTTGTCAATCACCGCATTCTTATCTGCAGACTCAATAGCTTGGTGTCTCAAATGACTGCCTTGCCAGGTTCACCAACTACTTCTGTGTCAAATCGGAGGGCCTGTTGCCCGGACCTCTGACAGTCTATATGGGGGTGCCACAGGGTTCAATTCTCAGTCCAACTCTTGTCTGTATATATGCAGACGACACCATTCTGTATATATCTAGCCCTTCTTTGGACACTGTGTTAACCTGTTTGGGGTAGGGGGCAGCATTTTCACTTTTGGATAAATAGCGTGCCCAAACTGAACTGCCTCCTACTCTGTCCCAAATCCTAATATATGAATATTATTATTACTTTTGGATAGAAAACATATAACATAACTTATTTAGCAGGCAAAACCCAGAAGACAAACCATTCAGATCTTTCTTTTGGAGGTCTTTTCTATAAGCTTTCATGGGGATTCCAGAATTCTAATCGACTTTCCTGCAGTTCCTACCGATTCCACTGAATGTCACCAGTTTGTAGAAATGGGGTTTTTTCCTTTGTGTAATGAAGTACCATAGCTCAGAACGAACGTCACTTCATGTGTACCTTTTGATAGAGGCGCGTAACCAGAAAAGTAGCGTCAGTTTGTTTTGCTCCTGTATTGAACACAGATCATCCCGTCTTCAATTTGATCGATTATATACGTTTACAAATACCTAAAGTTTTATTACAAAAGTAGTTTGCAATGTTTTGGCAAAGTTTACAGGTAACTTTTGAGATATTTTGCAGCGACGTTGCCTAAGTTGGAAGTTGTTTTTCTGGATCAAACGTGCCAAAAAAATTGACATTTTGGACGGAATTAATCAAAAGAATTTATGGGACATATTGGAGTGCCAACAAAAGAAGCTCGTCAAAGGTAAGGCATGATTTATATTTTATTTCTGTGTTTTGTGTCGCGCCTGCAGAGTTGAAATATGCTACTCTCTCATTGTTTACTGTTGTACCATCATTAGATAATAGCAAATGATTATTTTGCCGAAAAGCCTTTTTGAAATCTGACATGTTAGCTGGATTCACAACGAGTGTAGCTTTAATTTGCTATCTTGCATGTGTAATTTAATGAAAGTTTGATTTTTATAGAAATGTATTTGAATTTGGTGCTCTGCATTTTCCCTGGCTATTGGCCATGTGGGACGCAAGCGTCCCGCCTACCCCAGAGAGGATAACAAACCTCCAGATGAGCTTCAATGCCATACAACACTCCTTCCGTGGCCTCCAACTACTCTTAAATGCTAGTAAAACTAAATGCATGCTCTTCAACCGATCACTGCCTGCACCCGCCCGCCCGACTAGCATCACTACTCGGTTCTGACTTAGAATATGTGGACAACTACAAATACCTAGGTGTCTGTTTAGACTGTAAACTCTTCTTCCAGACTCACATTAAGAATCTCCAATCCAAAATCTAGAATCGGCTTTCTATTTCGCAACAAAGCCTCCTTCACTCACGCCGCCAAACTTACCCTAGTAAAACTGACTATCCTACCGACTTTGGCGATGTCATCTACAAAATGGCTTCCAATACTCTACTCAGCAAACTGGATGCAGTTTATCACAGTGCCATCCGCTTTGTTACTAAAGCACCTTATACCACCCACCACTGCGACCTGTATGCTCTAGTCGGCTGGCCCTCGCCCTCGTCACCAGACCCACTGTCTCCAGGTCATCCACAAGTCAATGCTAGGTAAAGCTCCGCCTTATCTCAGTTCACTGGTCACGATGGCAACACCCACCCGTAGCACGTGCTCCAGCAGGTGTATCTCACTGATCGTCCCTAAAGCCAACACCTCATTTGGCCACCTTTCCTTCCAGTTCTCTGCTGCCTGTGACTGGAACGAATTGCAAAAATCACTGAAGTTGGAGACTTATCTCCCTCACCAACTTCAAACATCTGCTATCTGAGCAGCTAACCGATCGCTGCAGCTGTTCATAGTCCATCGGTAAATAGCCCACCCAATTTACCTACCTCATCCCCATACTGTTTTTATTAATTTATTTTTCTGCTCTTTTGCACACCAATATCTCTACCTGTACATGACCATCTGATCATTTATCACTCCAGTGTTAATCTGCCAAATTGTAATTATTCGCCTACCTCCTCATGCCTTTTGCACACAATGTATATAGACTTCCTTATTAAAAAAAATATTCTACTGTGTTATTGACTTGTTTTTTGTTTACTCCATGTGTAACTCTGTGTTGTTGTCTGTTCACTCTGCTATGCTTTATCTTGGCCAGGTCGCAGTTGCAAATGAGAACTTGTTCTCAACTGGCCTACCTGGTTAAATAAAGGTGAAATGCATATCCTAGATTCTGGGCCTGAGTAGCAGTATAGGAAGCATTTCCTTTTCCCACATGTTAACGCTTGTTTAATGAAAATGCTTGTAAGTCATGTTCTATTAGGTTGAGAGTCTTAAAAAGGGAAGAAATGTCATTGGAAATTACATAATTAGTCATGCTATCCTATGTTTTAATGTATAAAGAATTGTCTCGTTATATGCTAGTGTTTTTCCTAACCTGATACAAACTTGTCTGTGTGACTTAGTCATCAGACTGGGCGTAAAGCTAAGGTCCGCTTGGGTGTGACCGCAGCATGTGACATCCCGTGGGTTTACCATCTACAGAAAGTCACATGTATGGAAACTTACAGAAAGGTGCACATTATAGTATGTGTTGTGTACGCAGTTAGCTCGAAGGCTCATCCATCTATCAACCTTGTGCTATCTTAAATCTGCATAGACAACTAATTGCAATTTACACACAATCTGCTGAATGTCACATTTACAAAAATGATGCGCTTCTTTATAAAAGCTAAGAACCGAAACAGTTTGTTGAGATTTTCAACCATGCACTGTTGAGTGGATGGTTGATTCTTCATTTTTGCAAATCTTATAATAAAGTGTTGTTTGAAATAATCTGCAGTCTCTCTTCCTATAGAATTGCTACCACAGTGGACTCTAATCAAGTTGTAGAAACATCAAGGAAGATCCATGGAAACAGGACACACCTGAGCTCAATTTTCAGTCTCATCGCAGAGTGAATACTTATGTAAATAAGGTTTTTCTGTTGTTTAAACTTTTTTTTCTTCTGCATTGTCATTATGGGTTGTTGTGTAGATTGATGAGGGAAAAATGTATTCAATCAATTTTAGAATAAGGCTGTAACGTGACAAAATGTGGAAAAATGAAAGGGGTCTGAATACTTTCCAAAAGTATTGTACATATCCCAACCAGAAGCCATGAATTACAGGCAACATCAGCACTGAGCTAAAGGCTAGTGCTGCCGCATTCAAAAGAGTGGGACTCTAACCCGAACGCTTATATATGCCCTCCGACGAACCATGGAACCCTGACCTGTTCACTGGACGTGCTACCTTGTCGTGGACCTGCTGTTTTCGACTCTCTCTACCGCACCTGCTGTCTCTAACTATGAATGATCGGCTATGAATAGCCAACTGACATTTACTCCTGAGGTGCTGACCCTGTTGCACCCTCTACAACCACTGTGATTATTATTATCTGACCCTGCTGGTCATCTATGAACGTTTGAACATCTTGGCCATGTACTGTTATAATCTCCACCCGGCACAGCCAGAAGAGGACTGGCCACCCATCAGAGCCTGGTTCCTCTCTAGGTTTCTAAAAGGTTCTGGCCTTTCTAGGGAGTTTATCCTAGCTACCGTGCTTCTACATCTGCATTGCTTGCTGTTTGGGGTTTTAGGCTGTTCCAGCTGTTCCGGAAGTCTAAGTCTTCACAGACATTTTCAACCTCTCCCTGACCCAGTCTGTAATAAATACATGCAATACTTACTATTGCTCCGTAGCACTCATTCGCATACCGACCCAACAGACCCACAAATGTCGCAATCACTTTTGCACTCCATGCGGTCCTTTCCCACCTGGACAAACGGAACAACTACATGAGAATGCTGTTAAATTTACTACAACTCTTAGTTCAACACCATAGAGTTGAGCTTGGTTGGCTCTAACACAGAACCGGCTGTGCGCGTGCATAAATGTATTTTGTTCCCACACACCAAACGCCATCACGACACGCAGGTTAAAATATCAAAACAAACTCAACCAATTATATTAATTTGGGGACAGGTCGAAAAGCATTAAACATTTATGGCAATTTAGCTAGTTTGCACTTGCTAGCTAATTTGTCCTGTTTAGCTAGCGTGCTGTTGCTAGCTAATTGCTAGCTAATTTGTCCTGGGATATAAACATTGAGTTGTTATTTTACCTGAAATGCACAAGGTCCTCTACACCACCAATTAATCCAATTAATCCACACAAAACAGTAAACCAAATCGTTTCTAGTCATCTCTCCTCTCATCCTTCCAGGCTTTTTCTTCTCGACTTTATAATGCGATTGACAACTTTCATAAATTAGGTGATACCGCCACTAACCTTGTTCGTCTTCAGTCACCCACATGTGTATAACCAATGAGGAGATGGCACGTGGGTACCTGCTTCTATAAACCAATGAGGAGATGGGAGAAGCAGGACTTGCAGTGCGATCTGTGTCAGAACTAGAACCGACTTCTATTTTAGCCCTTGGCAATGCAGATGCTCGTTGGTGCGCGCGAGCAGTGTGGGTACAATAATTGAATAATATAGACTTCTAAATTGATTTTACAATGCTCGCAACGAGAGTGGTGTAATCCGCCTGTAAACTAGAGACCCTGGGACTGAACACTCCCTCTGCAACTGGATCCTGGACTTCCTGAAGGGACACCCCCAGGTGGTAAGGGTAGGCAACAACAGATCTACCATGCTGACCCCTCAATACGGTGGCCCCTCAGTGGTGTGTGCTTAGTGCCCTCCTGTACTCCCCGTTCACCCACGACTGTGTGTGTGCACACAACTCCATCACCATCATTAAGTTTGCCAATGACATGACGGTGGTAGGCCTGGACAACAACAGTGGTAGGCAGGACAACAACCTCTCTGTCAACGTCAGACAAAGGAGCTGATCGTGGACTACAGGAATGGAGGGCTGAGCATGCCCCCATTTACATCGACGAGGCTGTAGGGTCGAGAGCTTTAAGTTCCTCTGTGTCCACATCACTAAGGACCTATGGCCAAAAGTATGTGGACACCCCTTCAAATTAGTGGATTCGGCTATTTCAGCCACACCCGTTGCTGACAGGTGTATAAAATCAAGGACACAACCATGCGATCTCTATAGAAATCATTGGCAGTAGAATGGCCTTACTGAAGAGCTCAGTGACTCAACATAGGATGCACATTTCCAACAAGTCAGTTCGTCAAATTTCTGCCCTGCTAGAGCCGCCCCGGTCAATTGTCTCTCCTCGGTTGCAACACTCACGACCGAATTCCAAACGGCCTCTGGAAGCAACGTCAGCATAAGAACTGTTCGTCAGGAGCATCATCAGATGTGTTTCCATGGCCGAGCAGTCGCACACAAGCCTAAGATCACCATGCGTCGGGTGGTGTAAAGCTTGCCACCATTGGACTTTGGAGCAGTGGAAACTCGTTCTCTGGCAGTCCAACGGATGAATCTGGGTTGGACGGATGCCAGGAAAACATTACCTGCCCGAACACATAGTGCCAACTGTAAAGTTTGGTGGAAGAGAAATAATGGTCTGAAGCCGTTTATCATGGTTCCTCAGTTCCAGTGAAGGGAAATCTTAACGCTACAGCATACAATGACATTCTAGATAATTCTGTGCTTCCAACTTTGTGACAACAGTTTGGAGAAGGCCCTTTCCCGTTTCAGCATTACAATACCCCCGTGCACAAAGTGTGGTCCGTCGAGCTAGGCGTGGATGAACTTGACTGGCCTGCACAGAGCCCTGACCTCAACCACATTGAACACCTTTTGGATGAATTGGAATGCTGACTGCAAGCCAGGCCTAATCGCCCAACATCAGTGACCAACCTCAATAATACTTGTGAATGAATGGAAGCAAGTCCCCGCAGCAATGTTCCAACATCTAGTGGAAAGCCTTCCCAGAAGAGTGAAGGCTGTTATAGCAGCAAAGTGGGGACCAACTCTATATTAATGCCCATGATTTTAAAATGAGATGATTTACGAGAGTCCACACATACTTTTGGCCATATAGTGTATCATGGTCCAAACACACCAACACAGTCGTGAAGAGGGCAGGACAACACTTCTTTCCCCTCAAGAGGCTGAAAATATTTGGGCGCTCAGATCCTCCAAAGGTTCTACAGCTACACCATTGAGAGCGTCTTGACTGGTTGCATCACAGTTTGACATTCGCTTGACATCCAACCACAAGGCGCTACAGAGGATAGTGCGTACAGCCCAGTACAAGCTTCCTGCCATCCAGGACCTATATACTAGGCGGTGTCAGAGGAAGGCCCACAAAATTGTCAAAGACTCCAGCACCCATGTCATAGACTGTTCTCTCTGCTACCGCACGGCAAGCGGTACCAGAGCGCCAAGTCTGGGACCAAAAGGCTCCTGAACAGCTTTTACCCCCAAGCCATAAGACTGCTGAACAGTTAATCAAATGGCTACCCAGACTATTTACATTAACCCCATTTTTTTGTTGTGCTGGCTCTATGCACTCCCACTGGACTCTACCCACACACCCACCCACTAGACTCTACCCACACACCCACTCATACTACACTGACACCCCAACACACCACAGTTTCTGTTAGCCAGTAATAGACGGCTTTTGTCCGATAAAAACAGTGATCTAGAGGCAGTATGCATTTTAAAAACAAACATATACTGCATTCTTTGAAACCTGAACTTATTAATATGATACATGTTATTCAATCACCACACTGCTCAGGCATGTCAACGATCGTCTGCATAGCCAGGTGCTAAAATAGAACTTGGTTATTTGAGCGTCTGCGTTTGGTTCTATTTGTGATGCTTAATGCGCTGCAAGTTACGCATCTCCCACCTCCTTCATTGATTTTTAAGAGCATATACCCAATGTGGGTGACTGAAAGATGAACTGAGGTCCACACTGGTGGTGGTAATGCACCTTAAAGTTGGTTGACAACCACCATATAAACTCCAAAAGAAGTAGCCTGAAGGAGGAGAGATTACTAGAAACTGACTTGGTTTACCCTTTTATCTGTGGATTAATTGTTAGAGTAGAGAACCTTGTGCATTTCAGGTAAAATAACAACCTAATGTTTATATCCGAGGACAAATGACCTAGCAACAGCAAACTAGCTAGCTAAATTGCCATAGATGTTAAAGGCTTTTCAACCTGTCCCCAAATGAATATAGTTGGTTCAGAGTTTGTTTTTATATTTCAACCGGTGTATCCTGATCGCGACTGGTGTGGTTGGACAAAATCAACATGTGCGCGATGGCGCAACGTATCTTATTAGATCTCCGCTCTTTCTAAATTTCTAACAGATATTTTCATATCGGTCGCATAAAACTGCTTGCATGTGAAAACACTCGACGATGGTGTTTTCCCACTAATTGCATTATGGAACAAACATTTGCGTGTCGCCTACTGCCTTGTGCGTATTGTTGTGCTTACATTGTGAATAATAATATTTTAAACATTTTATGACAAAAACATTTTTATTTGATTTTATTTGATCAATAGGCTACATCTGTCAGTACAAACTTTGATTGAGGAAATTATGATTTACATTTGAGTAATTTAGCACACATTCTTATCCAGAGCCACTTACAGTAGTGAGTTCATACCTTTTTCATACTGGTCCTCCGTGTGAAACAAACCCACAACCGTGGCTTTGCAAGTGCCATGCTCTACCAACAGAGCCACACAGAACATTTAAATGTTACTAAAAAATAAAATAGCACCACAACACTGAAAGTCCCCAACAATATTTTATGTTGCTAGCTAGCTAGTTAGCTGTGGTTTGCTAGCTAGTTAGCTGTGGTTTGCTAGTTAGTTAGCTGTGGTTTGCCAGCTAGTTAGCTGTGGTTTGCCAGCTAGTTAGCTGTGGTTGTGGTTTGCCAGCTAGTTAGCTGTGGTTTGCCATCTGCTTGGGGCAGAGATGTTAATAGGAAGATAGGAGATAGGAATCCCAACGAATGATGGAACGTATAACACCGAACCCAAATCAAATCAAAATCAAATGTATTTATAAAGCCCTTCTTACATCAGCTGATATCTCAAAGTGCTGTACAGAAACCCAGCCTAAAACCCCAAACAGCAAGCAATGCAGGTGTAGAAGCACCTTCACAGCAGACAACAGACTTGACAGCAGACTGTCAACCAATTGCGTTCAAGTTGTCATGCTGCGTCAGGTGGTTGCTAAGCTAATCGGCACGCTATCCCTTCTCAAAGTCAGGGTATGAGTCGAGAAAGTACGTAATGTCACGAATCCAAAGCTATACCATTTTTCAGAGAACACCATTGAATATTAGACCCTGGTCTCAATTGGGTTCCCCTGATTAAATAAAAAAAAAAGTTCATCAAAAATAAAATATACAATATTACAGAGAACAAGTTAATTATCTCACATCACGTTGGGTTTTTGAGCTAGCACCCAATTGATTCCTATTCACTCCATGAAGGAGTGCTCTCCTTGTTGTAGAATGCACCGCGTGGTCCATTGACAATGCATCGGTAACGTAAACAATGGCCGTTAATTTGATTCCAATGGAGTTTCCCTATCTCCCACAAAGTAGATCTGCTCTGGGTTGCTAACTAGTTAGCTGCGGTTGCTAGCATGGTAGCTGTGATTGCTAGCGAGTTAGCTGTAGTTTCCTAGCCGCTTCAGGTTTGTTCATTTCCAACACAGCCATAATATGGACTCTGAATGTACAAAAGGATACTTGCAGAAGGTCTCCATGACAACAGGTAGGTCCAGGTTCAGGAAGCCGAAGCGAGGAGCAAAGTTGGTCAGACTGACTGAGGAGGACAGGACAGGCATTAAGACAGACAGGCAGGCAGACAGAGTTATGGTTAGTTGGTCAGACAGGAGGGACAAAAACAGGACAGAGGACAGTGTCTGTGTTAGTTGGTCAGACAGGAGGGGCATTAACACACACTGACCTGCATATTGGAGGTGAGGAGGGTACCCCACAAACAGCATCTGTGTATTGGGTGGATGAGTAAGACGGATCAACCTGGTCTGGTTCTCCAGTGAAGGTGTGACACAGACACTAGGTGAGTGTCTGTCAGGGTCTGTGTCAAGATGTGTGTGTGTGAGGCAGTCTGCGTTTCTGCGACACACACGGCTGCCAGACAGCAGCTTACGAGCCGGGAGACACGCATACTGAAACACAACCAGCAGTTAGTCCAATATCTGTGTGTGTGTGTGTGTGTGTGTGTGTGTGTGTGTGTGTGTGTGTGTGTGTAGGGCTGTACCCTACCCTCAAACCCTGGCTCGACCAAGAGTCGTTTGTTCTTTCAACCAATCGGTCAACATTTTGTGTAGGGATAGTTTTTTTGTGTAGGGTTAGTGTAGGGTTAGTATTTTGCCATATATAGACACACCCTGTGTTCGATTACAAGCATTTCGCTACACTCACATTAACATCTGCTAACCATGTGTATGTGACAAATAAAATTTGATTTGATTAAATTAACTCTATGCACCAAGCTGGTCTGATGCTTTAAGCACTGTGTGATTAAATTAACTCTATGCACTGAGCTGGTCTGATGCTTTAAGCACTGTGTGATTAAATTAACTCTATGCACTGAGCTGGTCTGATGCTTTAAGCACTGTGTGATTAAATTAACTATATGCACTGAGCTGGTCTGATGCTTTAAGCACTGTGTGATTAAATAATTAAGACATGGAGCCTGAGATGAAGATAAGCAGAAAATAAAATCTGGACCATCCATCGTCCTGCCTTTACGCTCGTTAAGTTACTAGTAATAGGCTACACCATGGGTCAGCAAGCTCTTCCATCAGCAACTGTATCTTATCATTTCTAGCGACCTGCGTGCCAGTTATGATTTTCATGGAACAGTATTATTTCAACTATAATAACATCTTCATCAAAATCACTGCCGTGGTTAAGCTAAATTAAATCTAAATGAAAATGATAAATGTAAAAGCTAAAATTTATAATTTGAGCTAACCTTTTTCCTAACCTTCCAATCGGCTCATTCATCCCCCTCCTCTCCCCTGTAACTATTCCCCAGGTCGTCGTTGTAAATGAGAATGTGTTCTCAGTCAACTTACCTGGAAAAACAGGGATAAATAAAAGTATAAAATAAAGACTAAATTCTCCAAACCTGCTACGGAAGAGTACATTCCAGTCATAGCTGTAGTCCACCAAGTGAGAACCCTATGCATGGTCTATATTATCACCTATAGTCTAGCTAAATAAAGGTTTAATTATTACTTTTATTTCTTTTAAATCACCTGTAGTCCAACTGAAGCAGCATAGTGGCTATAAATACATGGGCTGAAGCATGGGGTTGCCCATCTGCATTTACACTACTGGACACCCGAGACATGGATTGTTCTCCATGATCCCGTCCGGCAGGCGGTACCGGTACATCAAGGCTCTCACAAACAGACTCCTAAACAGCTTCTATCCCCTGGTCATAAGATACAGGACAGTTTTGCTAGCACAGACTGGAATATGTTCCGGGATTCTTCCGATGGCATTGAGGAGTACACCACATCAGTCACTGGCTTCACCAATAAGTGCATTGATGACATCATCCCCAAAGTGACTGTACGTACATACCCCAACCAGAAACCATGGATTACAGGCAACATCCGCACTGAGCTAAAGGGCAGAGCTGCTGCCTTCAAGGAGCAGGACTCTAACCCAGACGCTTTTAAGAAATCCCGCTACACCCTCAGACGAACCATCAAACAGGCAAAGCGCCAATACAGGACTAAGATTGAATCGTACTGCATCGGCTCCGACGCTCGTCAGATGTGGCAGGGCCTGCAAACTATTACAGACTACAAAAGGGAAGCACAGCCACGAGCTGCCCAGTGACACAAGCCTACCAGACGAGCGAAATCACTTCTATGCTCGCTTCGAGGCAAGCAAGACTGAGGCATGCATGAGAGCATTAGCTGTTCTGTACGACTGGGTGATCATACTCTCTGTAGCCGACATGAGTAAGGCCGCGGGGCCAGACGGATTACCAGGACGGGTGCTCCGGACATGTGCTGACCAACTGGCAGGTGTCTTCACTGACATTTTCAACATGTCCCCGATTGAGTCTGTAATACCAACATGTTTCAAGCAGACCACCATAGTCCCTGTGCCCAAGAGCACTAAGGTAACCTGACTAGATGACTACAGACCCATAGCCATGAAGTGCTTTGAAAGGCTGGTCATGGCTCACACTAACACCATTATCCCAGAAACTCTAGACCCACTCCAATTCACATACCACCCCAACAGATCCACAGATGATGCAATCTCTATCGCACTCCACACTGCCCTTTCCCACCTGGACAAAAGGAACACCTAGATGAGAATGCTGTTCATTGAATACAGCTCAGCGTTCAACACCATATGTGCCAGCAAAGCTCATCACTAAGTTAAGGACCCTGGGACTAAACACCTCCCTCTGCAACTGGATCCTGGACATCCTGACAGGCCGCCCCCCCCATGTGGTGAGGGCAGGAAACAATACACCCGCCACGCTGATCCTCAACACTGGAGCCCCTCAGGGGTGCTTGCTCAGTCCCCTCCTGTACTCCCTGTTCATCCACGACTGCATGGCCAGGCACAACTCCAACACCATCGTGTACCACAACAGTGGTAGGTCTGATCACTGACAATGACGAGACAGCCTATAAGGAGGAGGTCAGAGACTTGGCCAAGTGGTGCCAGAATAACAACCTATCCCTCAACGTGATCAAGACAAAGGAGATGATTGTGGACTACAGGAAAAGCAGGCCCAAGCATGATCCCATTCTCATCGACGGGACTGTAGTAGAGCAGGTTGAGAGCTTCCAAGCTCTTTGGTGTCCACATCACCAACAAACTAGAATGGTCCAAACACACAAAGACAGTCGTGAAGAGGGCACGACAAAGCCTATTCCTCCCCAGGAGACTGAAATGATTTGGCATGGGTCCTCCGATCCTCAAAATGTTCTACAGCTGCACCATCCTGACTGGGAGCATCACCGCCTGGTATGGCAACTGTTTGGCCTACGACCGCAAGGCACTACAGAGGGTAGTGCGTACGGCCCAGTACATCACTGGGGCCAAGCTTCGTGCCATCCAGGACATCTTATACCAGGCGGTGTTAGAGACTGTTTTAGAGACTGTTATCTCTGCTACCGCACAGCAAGCAGTACCGGAGCGCCAAGTCTAGGTCCAAAACAGCTTCTAACCCAGAGCCATAAGACTACTGAACAGCTAATCAAATGGCTACCTGGACTATTTGCATTAAATCCCCCCCTCCTTTTAGGCTACTGCTATTCGCTGTTTATTATCACTTCCCCCCTAACTACATGTACATATTACCTTGTACCCCCGCACATTGACTCAGTACCGGTACCCCCTGTACATAGCCTTGTTATTGTACTGTGTTACTTTTTATTATTTTTTACTTTTGTTTATTTGGTAAATATTCTTTCTGGAACTACATTGTTGGTTAAGAGCTTGTAAGTAAGCATTTCATGGTAAGGTCTACACCGGTTTTATTCGGTGTATGTGACAAATAAAGTTTGATTCGATTTGACACAGCCTGTATATACAACCACTCCAGTACCCCTGCATATTGAATAAGGTACTGACACTGACCTGTATATACAGTACCAGTCAAAAGTTTGGATATAACTAGTCATTCCAGAGTTTCTTATTTTTTTTCCCTTCTGCATTGTAGAATAATATTGAAGCAATCAAAACTATGAAATAACACATATGGAATCATGTAGTAACCATATGGAATCATGTAGTAACCAAAAAAAGTGTTAAACAAATCAAAATATATTTTATATTTGAGATTCTTCAAATAGCCACCTTTTGCCTTGATGACAGCTTTGCACATTATTGGCACTCTCAACCAGCTTCATGAGGTGTTCACCTGGAATGCATTTCAATGAACAGGTGTGCCTTGTTAAGTTAATGTGTGGAATTTCTTTCCTTCTTAATGTGTTTGAGCTAATCAGTTGTGTTGTGACAAGGTAGGGGTGGTATACAGAAGATAGCCCTATTTGGTAAAAGACCAAGTCCATATTATGGCAAGAACAGCTCAAATAAGCAAAGAGAAACGACAGTCCATCATTATTATCATTATCTAAATTATTATCAATATTAACATTATCTATATTATTATCATCATCTATATTATTAATATATTATTATTATCTATATTATCATTATCTATATTATCATTATCTATATTATTATCATCTATATTATTAATATATTATTATCTATATTATTAATATATTATCTATATTACTATTATCTATATTATTATCAATATTATCATTATCTATATTATTATCTATATTACTATCTATATTATCATCATTATCTATATTATCAATATTATCATTATCTATATTATCAATATTATCATTATCTATATTATCATCTATATTACTATCTATATTATTATCAATATTATCATTATCTATATTATTATCATCTATATTATTAATATACTATTATCTATATTACTATCGATATTATTATCATTATCTATATTATCATTATCTATGTTAATATATTATTATTATCTATATTACTATCTATATTATTTATATTATCTATCTATATTATTATCTATATTATTATCATTATCTATATTAATATATTATTATCTATTATTTATATTATTATCAATATTATGATTTATATTATGATTATTATCTGTATTATCATCATCATCATCATCATCATCATCACTGCGTTGTTGGGAAAGAGCGCTCAAGGCAAGACTTTCATTGTACTGTTTAAACCTGCTATATCCTGTGCCCTAATCCTGTGCACGTGATGAATAAACTTTGAAAAGGCCCGATTTTTTATAATAATAATAATGAATTATAATGACAAAGTATTATTAATCATCTGAAAAGTGTTTTTCCCGCAATTGCATTAAGAATTGTTGTGCATTGACGGCTTCAGTCCTGGAAGTATGTGATTTTAGGGGCAAGGCATTTTGCCCTTCAAGAGGTGCCCAATCTACTAGGGAATCCAGGCCTTCTGCGAGGGCACCGAGCCATTAACAAATAGCCAATTAAAATGATTCAAAACCGTATAGGTGTAGGTTATATGCATATTGGCTACAGCCTCATGTCCACACCGATGCTGACATGAGGGAGGAACCAGAAAATATACTTTAAAAATATAAAGTATATATACAAAAGTATGTGGACACCAGTTCAAATTCATGGATTTGGCCATTTCAGCCACACCCGTTGCTGACAGGTGTATAAATTGAGCACACAGACAAGAAAGCTCCATAGACAAACAGTGACAGTAGAATGGCCTTACTGAAGAGCTCGGTGACTTTCAAAGTGGTACCGTCATAGTATGCCCCGTTTCTAACAAGTCAGTTCGTCAAATTTCTGCCCTGCTAGAGATGCCCCGGTCGACTGTAAGTGCTGTTATTGTGGAAACATCTAGGAGCAACAACTGCTCAGCCGTGAAGTGGTAGGACACAGAAGCTCACAGAACGGGGCCGCCGAGTGCTGAAGGGCGTAGAGCGTAAAAAACGCCTGTCCTCAGCTGCAACACTCACTACCAAGATCCAAACTGCCTCTGGAAGCAACGTCAGCACAATAACTGTTCGTCAGGAGCTTCATGAAATGGGTTTCCATGGCCAGCAATGCCAAGCATCGGCTGAAGTGGTGTAAAGCTCGCCACCAATGGACTCTAGAGCAGTGGAAGCACGTTCTTTGGAGTGATGAATCACGTTTCACCAAATCAGGCAGTCTGACGGACGAATCTGGGTTTGGAGGATGCCAGGAGAAATGCTACCTGCCCAAATGCAGAGTGCCAACTGTAAAGTTTGGTGGAGGAGGAATAATGGTCTGGGTCTGTTTTTCATGGTTCAGGCTAGGCCCCTTAGTTCCAATGAAAGGAAATCTTAACGCTACAGCATACAATGACATTCTAGACAATTCTGTGCTTCCAACTTTGTGACAACAGTTTGGGGAAGGCCCTTTCCTGTTTCAGCATGACAATACCACGGAGACAAAGCAAGGTCCATACAGAAATGGTTTGTTAAGATCAGTGTGGAAGCATTTGACTGGCCTGCAGAGCCCTGACCTCAATCCCATCGAACACCTTTCGGATGAATTTGAACGCCGACTGCGAGCCAGGTCTAATCGCCCAACATCAGGGCCTGACCTCATTAATGCTCGTGGCTAAATGGAAGCAAGTCCCCGCAGCAATGTTCCAACAAGCCTTACCAGAAGAGTGGATTTTGGAATGAGATGTTCGACGAGCAGGTGTCTACATACTTTTGGTCATGTAGTGTATATTGGCTAAATGCCAGTTATGATTGACTAATATAAATGTAGGATCATTTTAATATCGACATAGGCCTACTCGAGGCACAGTTTGTTCTGATAGGAGAGAAAGGTCAGTGCCTGTTGCAACATCCCCCACCTTGTGATTTGAGTGGAGGCAGTCAGCATTTTGAAGCTATGTAACAATAAACGCAATTGTTTGAAACATTTTATGCATGTCTTACCTTGTCTCAAAAAGCCAAAATCTGACCATAGAAATTGTGGGAATAATACTGAACAAAAAATATAAAAGCAACATGCAACAATTTAAAAGATTTTACTAAGTTACAGTTTATATAAGGAAATCAGTCAATTGAAATAAATTCATTAGGCACTAACCTATGGATTTCACATGACTGGGCAGGGGTGCACCGGGTGGGCCTGGAAGGGCATAGGCCCACCCTCTTGGGAGCCAGGCCTAGCCAATCAGAATGAGTTTTTCCCCACAAAAGGGCTTTAATACAGACAGAAATACTCCTCAGTTTCATCAACTATCCGGGTGGCTGGTCTCACACAATCCCGCAGGTGAAGAAGCCAGAGGTCGTGGTTACACGTAGTCTGCGGTTGTGAGGCCCGGTTGGACGTACTGCCAAATTCTCTAAAACAACTGTGGAGCCGGCCTATAGAGAAATTAACATTAAATTATCTGGCAACAGCTCTGAGGGACATTCCTGCAGTCAGCATCCCAAAGGCAACCTCCCTCAAAAGTTGAGACATCTTTGCACATTTTAGAGAGTGGCCTTTTATTGTCCCTAGCACAAGGTGCATCTGTGTAATGATCGTGCTGTTTAATCAGCTTCTTGATATACCACACCTGTCAGGTGGATGGATTATTTGGCATAGGAGAAATGCTCACTAACAGGGATGTAAACAAATTTACAGCAGGATTAATACACGCTCCTAGTGATGGGACGTTAAGGTTAGGAAAAGGGTTTGGGTTATCTTAAATGCACACGATTGTCAAGAGAAAACTGATTACTACTCTTTGCTCTGGGCAAAGGACGAACACAGTTCACCAGAACCCTGCTGAAATGTTAGTCAAAAGCAGGAATAGGCTGCAAAGGTGCAACCAGTACAGCCCAGTTCGGTTAGTCACAACATCCTGTTTCAGATCAGACCAAAAGAAGTTAAGCAAGATATGGTCATACATCTTGTTGAGCCCAAGATGGCCTGCCATACTACCATCATGAGCCAACCTCTATCTCTTGTTGAAGTGCAATTGGAATGACAATTTGAGATACACTGGGACAATCGTCCTGCCCAGAAGTGTCGCTAGAACGCCATTTCCTCATTAGAACACCGTCTCTGTCAAAGAATCCCCCCACCAACTTCATCAAACTCCTTCTCTGGCCATATCTTAGCAGAAAAAGGGGAGAGGGAAACATATTTATTAGACATTGAAGTATCAGCTGTAGGGAGCCTCTCTTCCTTCAGCGGATCTACAAACTCGCTCACCTTTGGGGTTTGCAAAGGAGAGGTCAACTCAGGAGGTTTACTGAAATCAGGATCACCCATAAACGTCTCAGACAGATCGACCATGGTGGGATCGCTGACATCCTCAACACTAGACTTGCTTCTGGTGACTTTCTTAGACAGCGCGTGTAGCGGCACATGCTGGGAACACGTTAGTAGAAGTCGGCCAATTAATAAGGGACAATTTCAAGTTTTCATAACAACCAGTAATCGGCATTTTTGGACACCGTTTATGGATGATTATATTGCATTCCAGAAGGAAACTGCGTGGCAGGTTGACCACCTGATACGCGAGTGCAGCAAGGAGCCAAGGTAAGTTGCTAGCTAGCATTAAACTTATCTTCTAAAAAACAATACATATTCACTAGTTAACTACACATAGTTGATGAAATTACTAGGTTAACTAGCTTGTCCTGCGTTGCATATAATCAATGCGATGCCTGTTAATTTATCATCGAATAACAGCCTACTTCAACTTCGCCAAATGGGTGATGATTTAACAAAGGAGCGTCCGTGAAAAAAAGCACAATCGTTGCACGAATGTACCTAACCATAAACATCCAATGCCTTTCTTAAAATCAGAAGTAGTATATATTTTTAAACCTGCATATTTAGTTAAGAAATTCATGTTAGCAGGCAATATTTACTAGGGAAATTGTGTCACTTCTCTTGCATTCATTGCACGCAGTCAGGGTATATGCAGCAGTTTGGGCCAACTGGCTCTTTGCGAACTAATTTGCCAGAATTTTACATAATTATGACATGACATAACATTGAAGGTTGTGCAATGTAACAGCAATATTTAGACTGATGGATGCCACCTGTTAGCTAAAATGCAGAACGGTTCCGTATTTCACTGAAAGAATAAATGTTTTGTTTTTGAAACGATAGGTCATTAATATGGTCGAATCCGGAAACTAAGGCTCGTATTTCTGTGTGTTTATTATAATTAAGTCTATGATTTGATATTTGATAGAGCAGTCTGACTGAGCAGTGGTAGGTAGCAGCAGGATCGTAGCGTTCATTCAAACTTTACTGCATTTGCCAGCAGCTCTTAGGAATGTTTGATGTACAGGGCTGTTAATGACAAGTAAGTAATTTTCAGTATTGCTGACACCAAGATGGCATAGCAGTTCAGACGTCTTTTGTCCTCGTCTTGTCCTGTATATATATATTTACAACTTTTTTCACATACATTTTATTTTCCATCAACTCATCTTCAAAACACTCTCCTGCAACCAACCTCACCAATTTATATGTATAAAAAAGTATTATTTACCTCAAATCTGTAATCCTCCAAGAAGCTAGCCTGAAACTAGCCAGAAGCTAGCCAGGAGCTAGCCAGAAGCTAGTTCAGAAGCTAGTTCGCTTCTTTACTGGTAAATCGTTAGTATTCAGCTAACCACGGTTTGTGGTCATCAGCTATCCTTTAGCTCGAAAATCTATCGCCAGTTTGTACGGCGCAGCGCGGCTCGGAACGGAACATACCGGACCAATTTCTCTCTCCATGTCCCTGGATTTCGACTGCTCTCTGGACATTCATACCCGGATCTCACAGCTAGCTAGCTGCTATCCGCGTGACTATCGGCTTTCGTCGATTCCGGAGCAAACATCAATTATTCTGGAGCTAGCCAGCTCCGTCAATCACTCCTGAGTTCCATCAATCACTCCTGGGCTGCAGTCACCTATCCGGAACCGTTTTACTGCCTACGCGGAGCCCCACTGGGCCTTCACAACTGGACTGCCGACGTTATCTACCCGAAGGAGATCCGGCTGGCTCCTCCGTCGCGACGTTACCTGAACGCCCATCTGCGGCCTGCTAACCGTTAGCTGTCTTACCGGCTGCTTTCTGAATAGACAATCGGACAATTTATTTATTTTTATTATTATTATGTTTTCTTCTTGGGCCTAATAACTATATTGTTTTTATTGTTGTTGTTGTGTGATTTGGATTAATCCCCTCTACCACACGGAACCTCACTAATCTACTGACAGAACGCAAGAGGTGGCTAACAGACCTCCATCCTATGCTAGCTTGCTACAGATGGCCTGGCTAGCTGTCTAAATCGCCGTGACCCCCAACCAACCGCTCCACTCACTGGACCCTTTTGATCACTCGACTAAGCATGCCTCTCCTTAATGTCAATATGTCTTGTCCATTGCTGTTCTGGTTAGTGTTTATTGTCTTATTTCACTGTAGAGCCTCTAGTCCTGCTCACTATACCTTATCTAACCTATTAGTTCCACCACCCACACATGCAATGACATCTCCTGGTTTCAATGATGTTTCTAGAGACAATATCTCTCTCTTCATCACTCAATACCTAGGTTTACCTCCATTGTATTCACATCCTACCATACCTTTGTCTGTACATTATACATTGATGCTATTTTATCGCCCCCAGAAACCTCCTTTTACTCTGTTCCAGGCGACCAATTCTCATAGCTTTTAGCCGTACCCTTATTCTACTCCTCCTATGTTCCTCTGGCGATGTAGAGGTGAATCCAGGCCCTGAACTGATTGCCCCCCATCTATCTTCAGAGCTCGTGCTGCTAGGCGACCTAAACTGGAACATGCTTAACACCCCAGCCATCCTACAATCTAAACTTGATGCCCTCAATCTCACACAAATTATCAATGAACCTACCAGGTACCTCCCAAAGCCTTAAACACGGGCACCCTCATAGATATCATCCTAACCAACTTCCCCTCTAAATACACCTCTGCTGTCTTCAACCAAGATCTCAGCGATCACTGCCTCACTTGCCTGCATCTGTAATGGGTCAGCGGTCAAACGACCTCCACTCATCACTGTAAAACGCTCCCTGAAACACTTCAGCGAGCAGGCCTTTCTAATCGACCTGGCCGGGGTATCCTGGAAGGATATTGATCTCATCCCGTCAGTAGAGGATGCCTTGATATTTTTTTAAATGCCTTCCTAACAATCTTAAATAAACATGCCCCATTCAAGAAATGTAGAACCAGGAACAGATATAGCCCTTGGTTCTCCCCAGACCTGACTGCCCTTAACCAACACAAAAACATCCTATGGCGTTCTGCATTAGCATCGAACAGCCCCCGTGATATGCAGCTGTTCAGGGAAGCTAGAAACCATTATACACAGGCAGTTAGAAAAGCCAAGACTAGCTTTTTCAAGCAGAAATTTGCTTCCTGCAACACTAACTCAAAAAAGTTCTGGGACACTGTAAAGTCCATGGAGAATAAGAACACCTCCTCCCAGCTGCCCACTGCACTGAAGATAGGAAACACTGTCACCACTGATAAATCCACCATAATTGAGAATTTCTATAAGCATTTTTCTACAGCTGGCCATGCTTTCCACCTGGCTACTACGACCCCGGTCAACAGCACTGCACCCCCAACAGCAACTCGCCCAAGCCTTCCCCATTTCTCCTTCTCCCAAATCCATTCAGATGATGTTCTGAAAGAGCTGCAAAATCTGGACCCCTACAAATCAGCCGGGCTAGACAATCTGGACCCTTTCTTTCTAAAATTATCTCCCGAAATTGTTGCCACCCCTATTACTAGCCTGTTCAACCTCTCTTTCGTGTCGTCTGAGATTCCCAAAGATTGGAAAGCAGCTGCGGTCATCCCCCTCTTCAAAGGGGGGGACACTCTTGACCCAAACTGCTACAGACCTATATCTATCCTACCATGCCTTTCTAAGGTCTTTGAAAGCAAACTCAACAAACAGATTACCGACCATTTCGAATCTCACCATACCTTCTCTGCTATGCAATCTGGTTTCAGAGCTGGTCATGGGTGCACCTCAGCCACGCTCAAGGTCCTAAACGATATCTTAACCGCCATCGATAAGAAACATTACTGTGCAGCCGTATTCATTGATCTGGCCAAGGCTTTCGACTCTGTCAATCACCACATCCTCATCGGCAGACTCGACAGCCTTGGTTTCTCAAACGATTGCCTCGCCTGGTTCACCAACTACTTCTCTGATAGAGTTCAGTGTGTCAAATCGGAGGGTCTGCTGTCCGGACCTCTGGCAGTCTCTATGGGGGTGCCACAGGGTTCAATTCTTGGACCGACTCTCTTCTCTGTATACATCAATGAGGTCGCTCTTGCTGCTGGTGAGTCTCTGATCCACCTCTACGCAGACGACACCATTCTGTATACTTCCGGCCCTTCTTTGGACACTGTGTTAACAACCCTCCAGGCAAGCTTCAATGCCATACAACTCTCCTTCCGTGGCCTCCAATTGCTCTTAAATACAAGTAAAACTAAATGCATGCTCTTCAACCGATCGCTACCTGCACCAACCCGCCTGTCCAACATCACTACTCTGGACGGCTCTGACTTAGAATACGTGGACAACTACAAATACTTAGGTGTCTTGTTAGACTGTAAACTCTCCTTCCAGACCCATATCAAACATCTCCAATCCAAAGTTAAATCTAGAATTGGCTTCCTATTTCGCAACAAAGCATCCTTCACTCATGCTGCCAAACATACCCTTGTAAAACTGACCATCCTACCAATCCTCGACTTTGGCGATGTCATTTACAAAATAGCCTCCAATACCCTACTCAACAAATTGGATGCAGTCTATCACAGTGCAATCCGTTTTGTCACCAAAGCCCCATATACTACCCACCATTGCGACCTGTACGCTCTCGTTGGCTGGCCCTCGCTTCATACTCGTCGCCAAACCCACTGGCTCCATGTCATCTACAAGACCCTGCTAGGTAAAGTCCCCCCTTATCTCAGCTCGCTGGTCACCATAGCATCTCCCACCTGTAGCACACGCTCCAGCAGGTATATCTCTCTGGTCACCCCCAAAACCAATTCTTTCTTTGGCCGCCTCTCCTTCCAGTTCTCTGCTGCCAATGACTGGAACGAACTACAAAAATCTCTGAAACTGGAAACACTTATCTCCCTCACTAGCTTTAAGCACCAACTGTCAGAGCAGCTCACAGATTACTGCACCTGTACATAGCCCACCTATAATTTAGCCCAAACAACTACCTCTTTCCCAACTGTATTTCATTTTTATTTATTTATTTAGCTCCTTTGCACCCCATTATTTTTATTTCTACTTTGCACATTCTTCCATTGCAAAACTACCATTCCAGTGTTTTACTTGCTATATTGTATTTACTTTGCCACCATGGCCTTTTTTGCCTTTACCTCCCTTCTCACCTCATTTGCTCACATTGTATATAGACTTGTTTCTACTGTATTATTGACTGTATGTTTGTTTTACTCCATGTGTAACTCTGTGTCGTTGTATCTGTCGAACTGCTTTGCTTTATCTTGGCCAGATCGCAATTGTAAATGAGAACTTGTTCTCAACTTGCCTACCTGGTTAAATAAAAGGTAAAATAAATTTTAAAAAACAAGCCTATCAACTCCTGAGATTAGGCTGGCAATACTAAAGTGCCTATTAGAACATCCAATAGTCAAAGATATATGAAATGCAAATGGTATAAGAGAGAACTAGTCGACGCGTCATAATTCCTATTATAACTGCAACCTAATATTTCTTTGATGGGAATGTTAAAGAACTGGGGATATTGAACCACCAGCTTTCATATGTTCTGAGCACGGAACTTAAACGTTAACTTTTTTTACATGGCACATATTGCACTTTTACTTTCTTCTCCAACACTGTTTTTGCATTATTTAAACCAAATTGAGCATGTTTCATTATTTATTTCAGACTAAATTGATTTTATTTATATATTATATTAAGTTCAAATAAAACTGTTCATTGTTCATTCAGTATTGTTGTAATTGTCATTACAAATAAATAAATATTTAAATAATAAATATCCAGATGATTTTTTTCTATTTATATATATATATAATATATATATATATATTTTTTTTTACAATTCATTAATAAAATCGGTATCGGCTTTTTTGGTCCTCCAATAATCGGTTTCGGTTTTTGAAAAATCATAAACAGTCGACCTCTACACGCTAGGGTTCTGATAACCCATCAAGTTCCTCTACTCAGGGTTTCTTACAAACAACAAGATTTGACACGAACTTCCCTCCAGCCAAATTGTTTCCGAAAATGAATGAGACCCCCCCTTCACTGTTAGAAAATGACTGATACCTTGCAGTAGGAGGTATCTTGATTGCTTTTTGCGTAGGGATAACTACTGGGTGCCTTGTTACAGTGGGGTACACAGTAGGTACACTTCAACTATGACAGACAAAATGAGAAAAAAAAAATCCAGAAAATCACATTGTAGGATTTTTAATTAATTTATTTGCAAATTATGGTGGAAAATAAGTATTTGGTCACCTACAAACAAGCAAGATTTCTGGCTCTCACAGACCTGTAACTTCTTCTTTAAGAGGCTCCTCTGTCCTCCACTCGTTACCTGTATTAATGGCACCTGTTTGAACTTGTTATCAGTATAAAAGACACCTGTCCACAACCTCAAACAGTCACACTCCAAACTCCACTATGGCCAAGACCAAAGAGCTGTCAAAGGACACCAGAAACAAAATTGTAGACCTGCACCAGGCTGGGAAGACTGAATCTGCAATAGGTAAGCAACTTGGTTTGAAGAAATCAACTGTGGGAGCAATTATTAGGAAATGGAAGACATACAAAACCACTGATAATCTCCCTCGATCTGGGGCTCTACGCAAGATCTCTCCCCGTGGGGTCAAAATGATCACAAGAACGGTGAGTAAAAATCCCAGAACCACACAGGGGGACCTAGTGAATGACCTGCAGAGAGCTGGGACTAAAGTAACAAAGCCTACCATCAGTAACACACTGTGCCGCCAGGGACTCAAATCCTGCAGTGCCAGACGTGTCCCCCTGCTTAAGCCAGTACATGTCCAGGCCCGTCTGAAGTTTGCTAGAGAGCATTTGGATGATCCAGAAGAAGATTGGGAGAATGTCATATGGTCAGATGAAACCAAAATATAACTTTTTGGTAAAAACTCAACTCGTCGTGTTTGGAGGACAAAGAATGCTGAGTTGCATCCAAAGAACACCATACCTACTGTGAAGCATGGGGGTGGAAACATCATGCTTTGGGGCTGTTTTTCTGCAAAGGGACCAGGACAACTGATCCGTGTAAAGGAAAGAATGAATGGGGCCATGTATCGTGAGATTTTGAGTGAAAACCTCCTTCCATCAGCAAGGGCATTGAAGATGAAATGTGGCTGTGTCTTTCAGCATGACAATGATCCCAAACACACCACCCGGGCAACGAAGGAGTGGCTTCGTAAGCAGCATTTCAAGGTCCTGGAGTGGCCTAGCCAGTCTCCAGATCTCAACCCCATAGAAAATCTTTGGAGGGAGTTGAATGTCCGTGTTGCCCAGCAACAGCCCCAATACATCACTGCTCTAGAGGAGATCTGCATGGAGGAATGGGCCAAAATACCAGCAACAGTGTGTGAAAACCTTGTGAAGACTTACAGAAAACGTTTGACCTCTGTCATTGCCAACAAAGGGTATATAACAAAGTTTTGAGATAAACTTTTGTTATTGACCAAATACTTATTTTCCACCACAATTTGCAAATAAATTAATTTTAAAAATCCTACAATGTGATTTTCTGGATTTTTTTTCTCATATTGTCTGTCATAGTTCAAGTGTACCTATGATGAAAATTACAGGCCTCTCATCTTTTTAAGTGGGAGAACTTGCACAATTGGTGGCTGACTAAATACTTTTTTGCCCCACTGTATGTGAAAGTAGTTTTGTGTGTCAACACAAAATCATCTGCAAGAACTGAGCTCTCTCGCAATTTTTTAACTGCTTGAGAAGTATGAGTGTCTTCAAATCCTCAAGGTCCTTGACCTCTTGAGAACACCAAACACTGATCAAAAGACATGCTAATTCTCTTGCGAACTCAACGTGGCTTTGTGATTGTCTTTCATAATTTACGGAACAATTGTCTGTAAACCTCTGACTCGTAAACCCAAAGGATAGCAAGTTTAACAGTGTCACAATCTGAAATCTGGTCAAGAGCTAAAGCAGATTCCACTTTCTGAACTTTTCCCACAAGAACACTTTGGAGGACGTGACAATCCGCTCAAACAGTAAAATATACATCCACCTCCTTTCTCCATGAAAGGCGGTACAAGCCAGCTGTTCTGATCAAGATCAAACTCTGTTGAGGGTGCAGGATGGCCTGACTGGATTCAGAGTGCTTCCAGATCCATCTCTTTAAATCGAAAGGCATGTGAACGTTCTTCTTGTTGTGGCTCCAGTTCTAGTTTCTGTTGTTTCCATTTAGGTTCTATCTCTCTCAGTTGTACATCTATGGGGTATACTCTACCACCCATAGGACCCTTTCCATCATTCTCCCTCTATGGGGTATACTCTACCACCCATAGGACCCTTTCCATCATTCTCCCTCTATGGGGTATACTCTACCACCCATAGGACCCTTTCCATCATTCTCCCTCTATGGGGTATACTCTACCACCCATAGGACCCTTTCCATCATTCTCCCTCTATGGGGTATACTCTACCACCCATAGGACCCTTTCCATCATTCTCCCTCTATGGGGTATACTCTACCACCCATAGGACCCTTTCCATCATTCTCCCTCTATGGGGTATACTCTACCACCCATAGGACCCTTTCCATCATTCTCCCTCTATGGAGGTATACTCTACCACCCATAGGACCCTTTCCATCATTCTCCCTCTATGAGGTATACTCTACCACCCATAGGACCCTTTCCATCATTCTCCCTCTATGGGGTATACTCTACCACCCATAGGACCCTTTCCATCATTCTCCCTCTATGAGGTATACTCTACCACCCATAGGACCCTTTCCATCATTCTCCCTCTATGAGGTATACTCTACCACCCATAGGACCCTTTCCATCATTCTCCCTCTATGAGGTATACTCTACCACCCATAGGACCCTTTCCATCATTCTCCCTCTATGGGGTATACTCTACCACCCATAGGACCCTTTCCATCATTCTCCCTCTATGGGGTATACTCTACCACCCATAGGACCCTTTCCATCATTCTCCCTCTATGGGGTATACTCTACCACCCATAGGACCCTTTCCATCATTCTCCCTCTATGGGGTATACTCTACCACCCATAGGACCCTTTCCATCATTCTCCCTCTATGAGGTATACTCTACCACCCATAGGACCCTTTCCATCATTCTCCCTCTATGGGGTATACTCTACCACCCATAGGACCCTTTCCATCATTCTCCCTCTATGAGGTATACTCTACCACCCATAGGACCCTTTCCATCATTCTCCCTCTATGAGGTATACTCTACCACCCATAGGACCCTTTCCATCATTCTCCCTCTATGAGGTATACTCTACCACCCATAGGACCCTTTCCATCATTCTCCCTCTATGGGGTATACTCTACCACCCATAGGACCCTTTCCATCATTCTCCCTCTATGGGGTATACTCTACCACCCATAGGACCCTTTCCATCATTCTCCCTCTATGGGGTATACTCTACCACCCATAGGACCCTTTCCATCATTCTCCCTCTATGGGGTATACTCTACCACCTGTAGGACCCTTTCCATCATTCTCCCTCTATGGGGTATACTCTACCACCCGTAGGACCCTTTCCATCATTCTCCCTCTATGAGGTATACTCTACCACCCATAGGACCCTTTCCATCATTCTCCCTCTATGAGGTATACTCTACCACCCATAGGACCCTTTCCATCATTCTCCCTCTATGAGGTATACTCTACCACCCATAGGACCCTTTCCATCATTCTCCCTCTATGAGGTATACTCTACCACCCATAGGACCCTTTCCATCATTCTCCCTCTATGGGGTATACTCTACCACCCATAGGACCCTTTCCATCATTCTCCCTCTATGAGGTATACTCTACCACCCATAGGACCCTTTCCATCATTCTCCCTCTATGGGGTATACTCTACCACCCATAGGACCCTTTCCATCATTCTCCCTCTATGGGGTATACTCTACCACCCATAGGACCCTTTCCATCATTCTCCCTCTATGGGGTATACTCTACCACCCATAGGACCCTTTCCATCATTCTCCCTCTATGAGGTATACTCTACCACCCATAGGACCCTTTCCATCATCCTCCCTCTAATGGGTGGTAGAGTTATACCCCAAGGACCCTTTCCATCATCCTCCCTCTATGGAAGGATGTCCTCCTCCACCAAAGCAGAAAAGACTAACTCCTTGACTACTGCTTTCATGTCAGCACCTGCAACTTTGATATCATAATGCTTTGCAATGACGAGCAGATTCACCTTCATACATTTATCAAGCATCTCCCATGTTTTTCACAAATGCTTCCAACTTAAAGTCCATGTTTTTTTTCTAAGTGTTTATGCAAGATGATTCTACCCGTCTTGTAACCCCTCATGGTGGATGTCAGTGACAAACTTGACCACAAAAGTGTATTTTGAACACTCAAATATCTGAGCACAGCAGAGCTTCAGAGTAGGTGATTAGAGATATGAACATACTAAATGGGAAACAATTCCCGGATGAGCCCCCATTCTGTTACGTTCCCCAACAAGAAAACCAAATAATGTCACTCAAACAGAAGGGGGAAATAATAGTCACTGACAAACCAAAACTAAACAGGTGGGGTTCTGAAAGACACTCATACAGTTGACTAGTAGCAACAACTGGAACTTAAGACACCCACCATGAGAGCCCACTAAATCTGCCCACTAAGAGACAAACAAAAGAATAACCCATACCAACGTAAAGACAGGAAGCAAACCAAAAAGGTGGAGCAAAACAAAAAACAGGGAAGATCAGATATAGGATTGTTTTTCTAGAAATCAAATAGAAGCCAACTGAAGATGTTGACCCTCCACCTCTCTCAAGGAAACTGGAGCACTGGGCCAGCCAATAGAAACCTGTGGTAGCACAGGTGAAACACCTTCTGACTAAAGAGATGGACAAGCCAGTACAGGTGAAACACCTTCTGACTAAAGAGCTGGACAAGCCAGTACAGGTGTAACACCTTCTGACTAAAGAGCTGGACAAGCCAGTACAGGTGTAACACCTTCTGACTAAAGAGCTGGACAAGCCAGTACAGGTGTAACACCTTCTGACTAAAGAGCTGGACAAGCCAGTACAGGTGTAACACCTACTGACTAAAGAGCTGGACAAGCCAGTACAGGTGTAACACCTTCTGACTAAAGAGCTGGACAAGCCAGTACAGGTGTAACACCTTCTGACTAAAGAGCTGGACAAGCCAGTACAGGTGTAACACCTTCTGACTAAAGAGCTGGACAAGCCAGTACAGGTGTAACACCTTCTGACTAAAGAGCTGGACAAGCCAGTACAGGTGTAACACCTTCTGACTAAAGAGATGGACAAGCCAGTACAGGTGTAACACCTTCTGACTAAAGAGCTGGACAAGCCAGTACAGGTGTAACACCTTCTGACTAAAGAGCTGGACAAGCCAGTACAGGTGTAACACCTTCTGACTAAAGAGCTGGACAAGCCAGTACAGGTGTAACACCTTCTGACTAAAGAGCTGGACAAGCCAGTACAGGTGTAACACCTACTGACTAAAGAGCTGGACAAGCCAGTACAGGTGTAACACCTACTGACTAAAGAGATGGACAAGCCAGTACAGGTGTAACACCTACTGACTAAAGAGCTGGACAAGCCAGTACAGGTGTAACACCTTCTGACTAAAGAGCTGGACAAGCCAGTACAGGTGTAACACCTACTGACTAAAGAGCTGGACAAGCCAGTACAGGTGTAACACCTTCTGACTAAAGAGCTGGACAAGCCAGTACAGGTGTAACACCTACTGACTAAAGAGCTGGACAAGCCAGTACAGGTGTAACACCTACTGACTAAAGAGATGGACAAGCCAGTACAGGTGTAACACCTACTGACTAAAGAGATGGACAAGCCAGTACAGGTGTAACACCTTCTGACTAAAGAGCTGGACAAGCCAGTACAGGTGA